>NW_026897750.1:0-36925 GCF_033153095.1 Gastrolobium bilobum | reverse complement strand
AAAATATGATCAGCCAAGACACGAGCCCAATAGAAATATAATTGATCGTGCCTCATTAACATTTACAACCTTGACTTTGTTATCAACAGGCATGTATGCAGCATGTCTAACAATATAACATTAATCTGCAGTTTACATACAATATTATCTGCAGTTTCCATCATTGCATTTCTCATGAGCCATGAATAAGGCAAAAATACTAGTCATAGATTCAGAGTTTACATACAATATTAACTGTAACAAATGCCAATGAGTACCTTCCATAGAAAGGAATCTTAGCTTTAGTGGCATTTTGCTTCAACTGATCAAATGCACCAGCTCTGAATGTATCTGCACATACTAGACCTGGCTTCCAGCCTTTCTTTTGATGATAATATGCATATTTAGTACAAGTTGTGGTTTTTCCAGATCCTGAATTCATTTAAAAAATATATAAGCATACATAAACAAGTGCATTTTTCTTTGAAAATAAGTGGACAAACAATAAAGGATAAGGAAAGTCACATATTGCTTGGTGTAATGTATAAATCGTAAGTACAAAACTTAGTAAGCATGCTTTGGGATGGTTAGTTGACATACCAGTGCGGTTTGTGTCAATTGAATATAAAAGCAAAATATAAACAAACAGCAGGTAAACTTATTTAATAGGCAACAAACCTTGTAAACCAACAAACATGACAACACTTGTTTTTCCTTTTTTGAGAGTGAAAGAGGGCTTTCCAGGATCAGGTAAGTGTTGGTCTATCAAGGCTGTTACTGTTGTCCTATTTTCTAGGAGTTAATTAGTTGTTTCTTTTTAATTTGTCAGCTTTATTTTTAGGAATGTTTAACTGCATTTTAATTTTGTATTGCTCTGTTAGTTTGTTGTTGATATTGTGGAACAATAAGTTAGTGGGCAACTTACGAGAGAGTTCAGTTTTTGTATTTAAGTTTATTTAGTTTTCATAATAAAACACCTTTGCAAAATATAGCTTCTGCTGCCCATTCTTTTTTCTGCAGAGAACAACATTGGTATCAAGAGCCTTCTTGATCTTAAGGGGCTGCGAGTGACTTGCGAAATTGATGGAGGGAGGATCAAGTGGTTTTTCAGCAATGGCTCCACCAACATTTGATGGAGAAAATTATCAAGTCTGGGCAGTGAGAATGCAAGCCTATCTAGAGGGTTATGATTTTTGGGAAGCTGTAGAAGTAGATTATGAAGTTGCTCTCCTTCCTGGAAATCCAACCATCAATCAGATCAAGTTTCACAAGGAGAGGATAACAAGGAAGGCAAAGGCAAAGTCTTGTTTATATGCTGTTGTCTCACCTGCCATTTTCAGCAGAATTATGGCTTGTGAATCAGCCAAAGTTATTTGGGACTTCCTCAAAGCTGAGTATCAAGGGGATGAGAGGATCAGAAGCATGAAGGGGCTGAATCTGATCAGAGAATTTGAGAGACTGCAGATGAAGGAGGCACTGACCTCTCTGATAATAGGCTAGTGCAAAAGATTCTCATTTCCTTGCCCGAAAGGTTTGAGGCAACCATTGCCTCTTTGGAGAATACCAAGGATTTGTCTCAGATCAGGTTGGCAGAATTGCTAAGTGCTCTACAAGCACAAGAGCAGAGAAGGTTAATGAGGCTTGAAGGAAGTACAGAAGGAGCTTTGAAGGCCAGAGAACAACATAATGTAGGAGAGAAAGGGAAGAAAGGAGATGGCAATAGTGGTTCAGAAGTTGTTGCAGAAGAGAATAGTGCAGTCAACTCTAATAAAAACTGGGGTAATTATTCCTCATGTAAGCACTGTGGAAAACAGAATCATCCACACTTTAGGTGTTGGAAGGGGCCAGATGTAAAGTGCAGAAAATGTCAAAGGCTTGGACACATTGAGAGGTTCTGCAAAGAAAAGAGAGATCAGCAGCAAGGTGAGGCACATGCTACAGTTCAGCATGAGGTAGATCAACTGTTTGTTGCCTCTTGTTTCTCCTCTTGTACTCCATGTGACAGTTGGCTTGTTGATAGTGGTTGCACAAACCACATGACAAGTGATGAAAAGCTATTTAGAGACCTTGATAAGTCATTGAGGTCAAGGGTGAGAATTGGAAATGGAGAGTACCTAGAAGTGAAAGGTAAAGGGACTGTAGCAATAGAGAGCTATGCTGGAACTAAGCTGGTTTCTGGTGTGATGTATGTGCCTGATATTGATCAGAATTTGCTAAGTGTGGGGTAGTTGGTAGAAAAGGGATTTAAAGTGATATTTGAAGAGGGGAAGTGTTTGATCTTTGACTCCAGTGGTCAGGAGTTGTTCAGGATAAAGATGCAACAGAAGAGTTTTTCTCTAAATCCTCTTAAAAAGGAGGAGGTGGCATTCAAGTGTAAGGCTAGTGATTCAGAGATATGGCACAAAAGATTGGGGCATTTTCATTACAAAGGTTTGTTATTCATGCAGAAGAATGAAATGGCAACTGGGTTACCAATCCTGGAGGAGCAAATCACAAGGTGCAAGGCTTGTTTTTTGGGCAAGCAGACAAGACTTCCTTTCAAAGAGTCCACTTGGAGAGCTACAGAGAAGTTGCAGTTGATTCATACAGATCTTTGTGGTCCTCATGTGACTCCTTCACTAAATGGCAGCAGGTATTTTCTTATTTTCATTGATGATTATACTAGAATGTGCTGGATTTATTTCATGAAGCAAAAGTCAGAGGTTGCTGAGGTATTTCTGAAGTTTAAGAGATGGGTTGAGACCCAAAGTGGCTGCAAAATTCAGGTCATCAGATTTGATAATGGAACAGAATACACTTCGCAGAGGTTTAACTCTTTCTGTGAAGAAGCTGGAATTGAGCATCAACTTACTGCTCCTTATTCTCCACAGCAAAATGGAGTTAGTGAGAGAAAAAATAGAACCATTATGGAGATGACTAGGTGTCTGCTACATGAGAAGAATCTACCAAAAGAATTTTGGGCAGAAGCAGCAAACGCAACAGCTTTTTGTTGAATAAACTGCCTACAAGGGTATTGGAGAAGAAGACACCTTTCGACGCTTGGTTTGGTTTCAAGCCACTACTAAGAAATTTGAAGGTATTTGGTTGTTTGTGTTTTTCTCACATTCCACAGGTCAAGAGAGACAAGCTGGGAGAGAAAGTTGAACCTGGGATCTTTGTTGGCTACAGTCTAATGTCAAAAGCTTACAAGATCTATCAACCACAAACATAAAAGGTGATCACTAGCAGGGATGTTCAGTTCCTAGAAGATGAGCAATGGGAGTGGACAGACGAGTCACGAGCCAAGCACAAGCAGATCTCACTGGAATTTGATGAGGTAGATGATGTTCCAGTTAGAGGTACCAGATCTCTGAATGATATATATCAGAGGTGTAGTGTGGATGTTTTGGAACCTTCAGGTTATGAGGAAGCTAAAAGTGATCAGAGGTGGATGAATGCTATGAAGGAAGAGTTGACTATGATAGAAAAGAACCAGACATGGGAACTAGTGGAAAGGCCTGAAGACAGGAAAGGGATTGGAGTAAAATGGATTTTCAGGACGAAACTCAATCCTGATGGCTCAGTGAATAAACATAAAGCGAGGTTGGTGGTGAAAGGATATGCACAGGTTTAGGGAGTTGATTTCTCATAAACCTTTGCTCCTGTTGCAAGGTTGGATACAATTAGAATGACTCTTGCTTTGGCAGCTCAACAAGGGTGGAAAGTGTATCAGTTAGATGCCAAATTTGCTTTTTTGAATGGAGTGTTGCAAGAGGAGATTTATGTTGATCAACCAGAAGGTTTTGTCACACCAGGTCAAGAGGATAAAGTGTATTTGCTAAAAAAGGCTCTTTATGGCTTGAGGCAAGCTCCCAGAGCATGGTACAGCAAGATGGATGAGCACTTGCTGAGTTTGGGTTTTGAGAAAAGTCTTAGTGAATCCACTTTATATGTCAAGAAGTTAGTATCTGACTTAGTGGTGGTGTCTCTGTACGTGGATGATATGTTGGTGACAGGGAATAATAGTTCTCAGATTACTGCATTTAAGAAAGAGATGATGAAAATGTTTGAAATGACTGATCTTGGTGAGATGTCTTATTTTCTGGGGATGGAGGTTAGGCAGACAGAAAATGAAATTTTTATCTGTCAGAAGAAGTACTTGAAGGAGATCTTGAAGAGATTCAACATGGAGGAGTGCAAGAGTGTAAGTACTCCAATGGGTCAAAAGGAAAAACTTCAAAAGAAAGATGAATCAGAACCTGCAGATGAAAGAGTTTATAGAAATTTGATTGGCTGCCTTATGTATCTCACTGCAACTAGGCCAGACATTATGTTTACCGTAAGTGTCTTATCTAGATTTCTTAATTGTCCAAGTGAGTTGCACATGGTAGCTGCAAAGAGGGTGTTAAGATACTTGAAAGGTACTCTTTCATATGGAATTAAGTTCTGCAAAATTAAGAAGTTTAAGTTACAGGGGTATTCTGATAGTGACTGGGCCGAATCAATGGATGATATGAAGATTACTTCAGGTTATTATTTTACACTTGGGTCAGCATGTTTTTCTTGGTGTTCAAAGAAGCAGGAAATAATGGCTCAATCAACTGCAGAAGCTGAGTTCATTGCAGCTACTGCAGCTGTAAATCAAGCATTATGGTTGAAGAAACTGATGGATGATCTGCATTTGGAGCAAGAAGAATGCATAGAAGTATTTGTGGATAATCAAGCTGCTCTAGCCATTTCACAGAATCCAGTATTTCATGGAAGAACAAAGCATTTTAAGATCAAGTATTACTTCTTGAGAGAAGTGCAGAAGGCTGGAGAGGTGAAGCTAGTGTACTGCAGTTCAGAAAACCAAATTGCAGATATATTCACCAAGTCATTTCATGTTGGTCGATTTGAACTTCTGAGGGCAAAGCTAGGAGTGTGCAGCACTTGATCCAGGAGGAGATTGTTGGTGTATCAAGACTATTACTGTTGTCCTATTTTCTAGGAGTTAATTAGTTGTTTCTTTTTAATTTGTCAGCTTTATTTTTAGGAATGTTTAACTGCATTTTAATTTTGTACTGCTCTGTTAGTTTGTTGCTGATATTGTGGAACAATAAGTTAGTGGGAACTTACGAGAGAGTTCAGTTTTTGTATTTAAGTTTATTTAGTTTTCATAATAAAACACCTTTGCAAAATATAGCTTCTGCTGCCCATTCTTTTTTCTGCAGAGAACAACGGTAAGTAACACATGCAACGTAAAAATGGTACATGAATATGGGTATAAACATGTAATTCATCCCTATTGCGTTCGAAATTCAAAGAGAGATTGAGTCAATTTGTCTCAACTCCCATTTATTCCAAATTCGAGGTTGAATTTTGTTCAGTAAAACAAGTCTCTTTTTTTTAACGTAAATGAGCAAAGGAGAGGTAAATGGGACACTATATGTCCTACTTCTAAATCTACTACTCAATCCAAAGTCCATCAAACTGCAATGATAGCATTTCTATCCGCACAAAAGGAAAATTTTGAATTGCTACTCATAAGCCTCTTATGCAGACTAAGACAATACACTTTGGCTCTGTTTGAATATTGTTGTACAAAACAGTTTTTTAGTTTTCAGAACAAAAAAACTAAAAAACTCGTTTGTTAAGATCTGTTTATAAAAAATGTTTTGAAAACTATAACTGTTTCTTTGTTTTTAAAATTTGTTTTCTGTTTTGGTTTTTAACTTTCAAAAAAAATAAATACAGAAAACATCTGTTTCCATAACTATTTTACAAAAACAAAAAAACCAGAACACAATCAAACAGGCCCTTTGTTACTAAGATCCAATCTCAAAAATAGGTACTAGAGTATAGTATTTCCAATGGAAAAAAAAAACAAAAAACAAAAAATTCAAAACCTTGCTACGATATCTATTTAAATAAACACAAAAAGAAAAAAAGGGGTTACCTGCTGGATGATCCTGCGTTTGTTGTGACCAGCAGCGAGCTCATCGAGATTGACAATCTTCTTAATGTTGGTTTGCATTTCACGGACAAGCTTGAATTAAACATCGGCTTGGAGAAGAGCTCGAGTGATCTCGTTGAGGCAATCGTTGAGGACCTTCTCGTCGATGATGGTGGCATTGTTCATCTGCTGTAGAGCACGTGAAATGCTCCCACTTAACTGTGCTAGAACCATCTTGCCGCCAAATTTCTTTGATCAAATTCTGAAAGGGTTTGCAGGATGTGTTGGTGACGTACGACTAGGGGTGTACAAAGGCTAGGTTAATTTTTGGCTTAAATAGTCTAGGTTTGTGAAAAAAAATATTGGGTATAGCCCGGCCCTATTAGCTTGTATAGACTCTAAATTACAAGTCTGACTTGACCTATATTTAAAAAATAAAAATTTTGATCTAAGCCCGTTAATCTGTTTAAGCCTATTAAACATGGTTTTTTGACCTTTTTATCCTTTATTAATTAAATAATAATCATTTTGCCCCTTATTTGAAACTATCTAGCAATCTTCCCTTCTTTAATCGATTAACTTGAAGATTCAATCGATTAAATGGTCAAAACTGACAAAAATGATTGACTTGAAGATTTAATCAATTAATTCTTCAAATTAATCGATTAAATCTCCCAACAGGCAATAAAAGTCAAATCTCCTCCATAAACAAAAGCAGATTTCATGCATATGAAGCAAATCAGCAAGTTAATAAGAGCTGATTACGTTTTATATTTAATAGGAGCTGATTGCGTTTTGTATTTAATAGGAGTTGGTTGTGTTTTGTATTTAATAGGAGTTGATTACGTTTTATTAGGAGTTATCATTTTACGAGTTGGTTACATTTGTATTTAATAAAACGCAATCAACTCCTATTAAATATAAAACACATTCAACTTCTATTAAATATAAAACGCAATCAGCTTCTATTAAATACAAAACGCAATCAATCAATGTTTTCACGCTCATTTGATATATTTACTCATTTCATTGAAATGTTGCCCATAAATAGGCTCAGAATTACAAATTACAAATAAATTTGAATTGGTGACAATCTGTAACCAACTCGTAAAATGACAACTTCTAATAAAACGCAATCAGCTCCTATTAAATACAAAACACATTCAACCCCTATTAAATACAAAACGCAATCAGCTCCTATTAAATACAAAACGCAATCAATCAATGCTTTCAAGCTCATTTGGTATATTTACTCATTTCGTTGAAATGTTGCCCTTAAAATTTAAATAGCCTCAGAATTACAAATAAATTTGAATTGGTGACAATCTGTAACTAACTCGTAAAATGACAATTCCTAATAAAACGCAATCAACTCCTATTAAATACAAAATGCAATCAGCTCCTATTAAATACAAAACGCAATCAATCAATGCTTTCACGCACATTTGATATATTTAATCGATTAAATATAAGTTTTAATTGATTAAATCAATTAAGAGGGAGATTTAATCGATTAAGAGGGATATTTAATCAATTAAATCTTCAGGTCAACCACTTTTGTCAGTTTTGACCATTTAATCGATTAAATCTTCAAGTTAATCGATTAAAGAGGGGTAGATTGGTAGATAGTTTCGGATAAGGGGCGAAATTGTTATTAATTAATTAATGAAGGGCAAAAGGGTCAAAAAGCCTATTAGACATTCAACGATCAAAAGAATAACTAAAATATTATTATTTTATTATTCAAAATTATTAAAATAATAATTTTAAATTTTAAATTTTAAATAAATAATATGATATAGCTTGGCCTGTAGGCTTATATGCCCAACATGTACAAAAAAAAGTCTATGGCTTGTTTTCTAAATAGATTTTTTTAAAAGCCTAGGCTTGTTCTATTTTACTATTTATAATAGGCAAAGTCTGGCCTAATATAAGCTAGGTCATAGGCTCCTGTAGGCCGACCTACCCCATTTACACCACTAGGTACGAGGGAATGAATTTACTGTTATTAAAATTATTATTTTAAAAATTAACTCAAAAAGCAATAAGAGAGATATTAATATAGTCGTTTTTATGTGAAAAACTCAAAACTAAAAAAAAAAAAAACTATGGGTTGTGGTATCTAATACTAAAATTCGACTAGCAACTCTAATATGAAACTTGTATATAAGGAGCTCTCTAGTATCTCAGTTTCCTAGTCTATCCCTTACACAAATTTTCACATGATATTCCCAGTATAAAAACTGGTATCCAAATTTTTCAACACAGACCTTCAAAAAGGTCAAGAAGAAAATTACTACCTTGGTTCTTCTTCTCTTCAAGCATATAATCTGAATTCCTATGCAGTAATATGCAATGAGTCTTATTTATAATAATAACACTTTATCTCTCCTGAAAGCTAAGAGATATAAATTCGAAATCTTTTCAAAAACAAATCAGAAATATTTTACTCTTAAATGAAATTTTAAATGCAATTTACAAAAATAGGATTTCTAATTTTTTTCAAATAAAAAATATGTAAATCTTAAATATCTTATTATATTATGCAATGCAATTCTAATATAAATCTTTTGTAAAGAGTATTTTATTTTTCTTACATGAAATCTAAAAAGATAAAATATATCATAAACTTTACTTGATTTCATGCTTTTTTCTCTCTTCATGATATCTTTCATATTTTCTCAAATCTTCATGCAATCTTTAATCATCTTGAATAATATTAATATCAGAATAAATATTATTCTAAAATCTCAAACAATCATCTCATTAGTAATTCCAAGACAATAAATTATTATCAATTAAATTAATATTAAATTGATTGTAATCATCAAAATATATTTTAAATCAATTAAACAATTGGGTATAACAAATATCCAGTAAGATAAAGCTTTTTTCAATAGTATGACTTGTGTTCAATTGGCAAAACGGGCTTGGTCCGCCTCGCCCATAAGCAAGGTAGGTTGAGTTTGATAACATGCTAGCTCGCCTCGTCACTGGATTGGTTAGCCTCGCCTGTCCATCTTTTTTTTGTTTACTTTACATCTAACCTAACTTAACTTTTACTTAGGGGTTAATCTTTTTTATTTGTTTCTCCCAAATTAGTTCTCAAATATTTTATTTATTAGAATTGTCATATTTATTCATAAAATCATTGAAAAAGATGTAATTATTAAGTGCAACTATGGAGGATTTTCTAGTGAACAATGTTGTCAAAAATGATATTTTACTATGACTAATATTCCTAATATTATGTATAAGTAAGCTTGTACAAATAAAAATAATTTTTTAAATCTATTAAGAAAATCTCAACACATAGGTGGGTTGGCAAGAAGGACAGGTTATCCACTTTACCACCTTATTATTAGTTCTTAAAATGTTTATTAGTTATTGGTGACATTTGTAAATTTCAATATTTATTATAAAAAGTTAAAAAAAGGGGGTGTTTGATAATTCATTTAGAACATCAGTATATATATACATATATTTTGTAACTACTTATCATTTCATTATTTAGTTTATGAATAAATAAATTCACACAAAGAAAGATACCTTCTTTATTTGGATACAAATATTAGACTAAAATTTACGAAAAATAACTTAAAAAAAGAGAGGCATGCTTACTTGTATTCTTAAAATTGTTTAATAAAAATTGAGTTTCAATTCGTGTATGTTCAAGTGGAAACACCTCAATAGATTATGATGTTTTCGGGTCTCCTTCCAGGCAATTCGGTAATTGTTGAAGATAGTTCTTTTGTGCAATCTTGTAGAATAAAAGTAAAAAAAAGGAGTGAGAAATATGAACAAAATGCATACTGATCAGTCCAACACCAACTGGGCTGTGCCTAATCACACACAATTGAAGGTAGAGGATATTGACAAGGAGAAGGAGTGATGTTTGTGTTGCTACCGAGATGCTGGGTTGCTAGGCGAGGTAATATGATATGTTCCGAGATGGTTGAACAACACATTTGCATCTCTGGGCACTTTGCAAGCGATTGGGGAGTACCTGCAATGACATTGCGACGCTCAAATCAGTTTAATACTCAAAAAGGTTCAAATATTCAAAGTAAGATATCATACCTGGGCCAGTGGCCTCTGTATTTAAAGTGAGTCATTGCCTTGTTCATTGCCGCCTTTCATATGGTGGCGTTTATGTTGATTGGCGGAGAGGGGTGGTCTCTTTCAGTCGATTCCTTGATAGGCAAGCCTATGCATAGTAGGTAATTCAGTAGATAAGGCAGCAAGTTGGAGCTATCATCCTTTCACTGGTCCCTAGCGGTGGGCATCTTACTTGAGTTGTTGGTCCCAGCAATGATGGTTCTTTTCAGGTTAAGTTATGCTGGCATGGTGGCCAAATATGTAGCGAGATTCATGACCTACCTACGAGATGCTCTGCCTTGGTGACTATGTCGCATGAACTATTTGGGCCTTTTGAGCCTCTTTATAATTAGGCCTCTATAACAAGTCCAGATCAGAAGCCCCCGAGCTTGGTGCTTATGATGTAGGCATGAGGAGCGAAATGTAGTCTTTAAGCGAGATATGTCTTTCATGTGGAATGCATCCCTCAAATCTAAGATGTCATATGTTTCACTGGTAGCGAGATTCGTGCCACGTACCCCTAATACTTTATGCACTTGAGTAGGTTTTGGTGGTTAGTCATTTCGCCGCTTAATCAAGTGATTGATGTAATTTTAATTGTCAGTAGCATTAAATGCAATGTTGATTACATATGGATTTTATGAAATAACCTTTTGATCTTCGGCTAACACGGGTCCCACTTGTGGTAAAACCGTTTCATCTTTAAATGCTTTTACTTTTATGCCATTCAATTACTTTTCATATGTTTATTTCATTGGTTTTGGAGGGAATCGCTTATCGTTGTTCCTCAAACTAATGTTGTCAAAATCGAATTTCTATGTAGAAACGGAAGGGGATGATAGAAACGTAAATCGTAAAAACGACACGAAACGTAAAGTTTTTACTACTTAAAGGTCAAGATACAAAATATGAACAATTTCATATTTAAAAGATATAAGTCGTATAACTATACAAGACATAAGTCCAAACACATAAAAAAGAGCTTAACAACTTCTGCAACCAAGTTCCAAAACATCAAAAGAATAAAGTTTAATAACTTCTAAATTATATCAATTGATTCAAATCAAATACATTATTTTGCATCAGTTGCATGTCCTTAATGTTCTCTTCTCTTGCTCCTATAACAAGTTCATTTGCAATAAAATATAATAGATTGATTTGAAATCCACCTCAGTTTAGTATTCAAACTTTTCACTAGTGACTTCACCCTCTTCTTTCTCTGCAACAACGACTTCACGAGAGGTTTTTTTCTTCGAATAGCTAGAAAAAGATACTGTGCATTTTGATTTGGCGAAAATAGAAATAGTTTTTTTTTAAAGGTCATAGGTTAAAAGTTGACCCGATTCATTTTTTTTTGGGTAAACTAAAAAGAAGTACAATACAAGGACTTCCAAGGAGGTAACACTTTTATTTTCTTTTATTTTGCATTTCGAGTACTCTTCGGATGGCCGTTTCTGATCTTTTGTAAGTCTCTACATTTATGGTTTTCTACATTCCTGCATAAAGTAGACTAGTTCCTTTTCTGGAGGTTCTGGGTTCTGGATTTTTAAGTTTCTTCCCTTTCAAGATTTCTGGGTTTTCTGAGTTGTGTATCAACCTTTTAAAAAAAAGGTAGGATATTTATACTACCAAATTTTTCTACTACCACTCTAATTACTATTAGATTAGAGGAAAAGTTGAATGAAGAGAGAGAAAGAAAAATAACTTTTGAATCCAATGGTGATTAGAGTGGTAGTGAAGTGATAGTAGAAAAATTTAGTAGTATGAATATCCTACCTCTTTAAAAAAATATCTGACGAACATTATTTTTCCGTTATTTTTAGAAACACGGCTGAACAGTCCTGAAACCAGGCCTTTTCCTGGCCCTAGGATGTCCAGGGCACTACACAATTTGGAGTGGTGGTTAACGAGTGAGGGTACCTCGCCAAGGGAGGGCCAAAAGAGTAAGGCTAGAAGTAGAAGCTGAAGGGTCGCGTACACCAAAAGAAAGTTAATACTTAATTCACTCGTTTACTCTGCAACATCAATTAAAAAAATCAGTAAGTACCCTGAGAGAGAGGATTTCAATGTGAAGATGAGCAAGGGGAAGGAACAATGAAAATCCACAACAAAAGAAATAAATAAAAGAAAAAATAATGAAGCAAGATGAAGATGCAAGCATATAATATTGATCCCAGTTAATAGCTATGGTTGTGGATAATGCTATTACCACATTTCATTACCCATGAATTGCAAACACAAACCTACTGTCAGAATGTACCTCCTCCTTTTATGACATATTGAGAAAAGCAATATAGAATTTGTTTTAATGTTACCATGATCTAGAAAATTTCAGATTCACAATAAAATTGCTTTCACTGCTATTAAAGACTAGTAAATATACACAAGGGATTTCAGTTTTATAGAAAAAAGACTGCCAAGGTAAAATTGAAATGAGCTATTCCACACATTGAGATTTCTGCAGAATGGTTGACAGCACATCCAAATCCAATGTGAACTGCACAAATAGTGCAACGATGAATGTAGCTCTAATGAAGCATAAGAGTATGTAGTGGTCATCAGAGACATTCCTTAGTTCATAAGCCATAATTAATCTACTTATCACCACCTCCAAACATTCCCATCATGTCTTTAGCAGATCCCATCTGCTTCATCAAGCTTTGTAACCCACCCATGCCTCCAATTTGCTTTAGCATCTGCGGTGGGAGGACTTTGCTCATGTGCTGGGCATTCATATTTCGGGATAAGGCACTCATGTCGCCCTTCTTTGGTATTTTAAGCCCTTTCATTTTGCTCCATATCTTTGCAAGACGTTTATACTCTTCCAACATCTCCATTACTTCCCTAATTTGACGACCAGAACCTCGAGCTATTCGCATCATACGGGACTCATTCATGAGCTTTGGGTTTGAACTATCCAACTCTGAAACATACAAGTAATTAAAGGTTAGCAGGTGAAGGAATGCCATTTCAATACAAACAATGAATTCCGTATTTATAAAGTTGACGTTCTAAAAGAGCCAAAACATAAAAATAAAACAAATTCCAATGCTTGCCTTCGTTTGTCATTGAGTCCATCATTGTCATGTAACGTTTAATTTTTGCCTGGCTTTCCTTCTCACGGCCTTTCGGCATTAATTCAGCACTAAATCCCGGTAGCATAGAAAATACCTACATAAATCAACCAAGAAAAAAAAAAGAGTAGCCCATCGTTACACAGGTACCAAGCAGTTATTCGTATCTGTTTAGTGCATCAAACGTAAATTTCTGAAATTTTAGTGTATATATAATAAATTCAATAAACTTAATAGAGAGGTAACCTGGCCGATAGGACCCATTTTAAGTATGTTCTGAAACTGCTCATACATAATCCTCAAGGTGAAGTTTCCTTCGGACAGCTTTTGAAGCAGTTCAGGCTGTTGATCCATGGGAACAACTTCTTGAATTTTGTCCATGAACCCAGACCAGTCTCCCATGCCTAGTTCAAAAGTCATTAGACATGACTAAAGATTAATTTTTAAGGGAACTGGTCAACTGGCACATCCATAACATATAGTTCAAAAAGTGCAGCCAAATTTTATACCTTATTGTATCTTTTATTTGGGGGGGGGGGGGGGGTCCCTTTATTATTAACAATTTGCTAAATTTATTTCTATTTTTTATATTTTTGTTCCCTAAAGTAGATTATCTTGAGCCGCATATACATTGCGGCTGGCTAAACTAAAAAAAGACTATTTCAAAAACGAGTCAATAACATATAGTTCAAAAAGTGCAGCAAAATTTAAAACACACGTCAAGACAAAAACCATAAAGTACACACCTAATAGACGACTAACAAAAGGTTTAACATCAAAAACTTCAAATTCATCCATGTGTTCTCCAGTCCCAATGAATATGACAGGACTCTTTGTTGCTGCAACACTGAACATACAAAATTAATAAGACTAGATTCACAAAAGATATAATAATAATAAGACTAGGTATTCAAACCACACACACACACAACTGAACATACAAAATTAATAAGACTAGATTCACAAAAGATATAATAATAATAAGACTAGATTCAAACCACACACACACACATATTTACAAAAGTTGATATTAAATCATATAAATATAATACAATTATTCTGGTAAGCAGAAACACTTACGCACTAAGAGCACCACCACCCTTTGCATGGCCATCCATTTTAGTGACAATGACAGCTCCAACTGCAACACTCTGTTTAAATGCTTGAGCCTGATCAAAAGCAGCCTGACCGATACTGCTATCCATAACAAATATAACAAGATCTGGTTTCTGAACAACGCAAACAAAAAATATTAAAGATTATTGGCTTTTGGAAACAGACATTAATGCATACAGTATCCACAGAAAATACCGTTGCTTCTGCAACTTGGCGCATTTCTTCAAAAAGAGCAGCTTCTTGTTTGTGTCGCCCACTGGTGTCAACAATAATAAGATCACAATTTTCTTCCTTGAATCTTTCAACACCTTCCACAGCAATTTTCACAGGATCTGACTCCATATAGCTACAGAGCAATGGGGCATGGCAACCAAACAATTACTTAAGCATTAAGATCATAGGCAATGAAATGCAAATAATATAAAAGCAAAGAGTGGTAAAGACAATAGAAATGATAGAATATGGACTCCTCCCACCATCCACCAAATGAAAAAAAAAAAAACATAATCATAAGATAAATGCAAATAGATCCTTGGGAGAAAGAAAAAAGAATAATACTTTGTTAATTATTGGTTTCCTGTTTGTTTTACATTGGTAATACAATATCTTCCAAAGGAACAACAATGGAGCATGTCTATGAGAAAGATTGTAATCACTCACCAGCCCACAATGTTTTTAATTGGCTATTAATTTCCTTTTTCCTAAGTTTCTTTTTCCCTCTTTTTCCGTAGCAATCTTATGCTTCTTTTAGTGAGAAAGAACAAAAAAAGTGAAAACAAAAGAAAGTGAAAACTAAAGAATGTACTTGAAAGAAAAGGGTATTTGAAATATTATTGAATTGTGTAAATAATCTGTACAAAGAGGTCTCTATTTATAGAGAATGAAAACCCTAATACTTGACCTAATTCTTAACCTAATGGGTTTGGCCCAATACAACAAATACTAATAATAATAATAAAAAAACAAATATTTACAACACTCCCCCTCAAGCTGAGGAATAGATATTTATCATTCCCAGCTTGCTAGTAAGTTCTTCAAATCTGTCTGAAGGAAGTCCCTTTGTCAATAGATCAGCTAATTGACGCCCAGTGGGAATGTATGGAGTGGTAATCAACCCGCTATCAAGTTTCTCTTTGATGAAATGGCGGTCGACCTCAATATGTTTAGTCCGATCATGTTGAACCGGATTATGAGCTATACAAATAGCGGACTTATTGTCACATAGCAGCTTCATA
This sequence comes from Gastrolobium bilobum, assembly GCF_033153095.1. NCBI lineage: Eukaryota > Viridiplantae > Streptophyta > Magnoliopsida > Fabales > Fabaceae > Gastrolobium > Gastrolobium bilobum. Next base: position 21,509 of record NW_026897750.1, on the reverse strand, counting down.
GGTCCCTCACATTTTATTTTGAGATCATCAAGTATAATTTTCAGCCACAGTAACTCACAAATGCCTTGAGCCATAGCTCGAAATTCAGCTTCTGCACTTGATCTGGCGACCACATCTTGTTTCTTACTTCTCCATGTCACCAAGTTACCGCAAAGAAACATGCAGTAACCAGTGGTAGAACGACGGTCAGTCACGGATCCAGCATAATCAGCATCAGTGTAAACTTCTAAAGAGAGATTGCCGTCACGTCGGAATAACAATCCTTTACCAGGAGTAGCTTTAAGATACTGCAGAATTCTCTCTACTGCTTGCATGTGTTTCTCCTTTGGATCGTGCATAAACTGACTGACAACACTAACAGCATAAGCTAGATCTGGTCTAGTATGAGCCAGATATATCAATTTCCCAACTAGCCGTTGATATTGTCCTTTATCAACTGGAGGACTCTCTTCTTCATAGCCTATCTTGTGATTCTGTTTAATAGGAGTATTAGAGGGTTTACACCCGAGCTTTCCTGCTTCTTTGAGAAGATCAAGAACATATTTCCTCTGGCTAATAAAAATTCCTTTCCTTGAATGAGCTACTTCTATCCCTAGGAAATATCTCAGTTTCCCAAGGTCTTTGACTTCAAACTCAGAGGCAAGCCGTGTTTGCAGAATCTGTTTTTCTACAAAATCATCACCTGTGATAATAATATCATCAACATATACAAGGAGCACAGTAAGCTTCCCATTATGGGAGTGCTTGAAGAAAAGAGTGTGATCTCCTTGACTCTGTCTGTATCCTAAGGTCATCATAACCTTAGTAAACCTTCCAAACCAGGCACGAGGTGACTGCTTCAATCCATACAAGGCCTTTTTTAATCTACAAACTTTATTTTCTCCCTTCACAGAATCAAAACCAGGCGGGATTTCCATGTAGACTTCTTCTTCTAACTCACCATTGAGGAAAACATTTTTCACATCAAATTGATTTATATCCCAATTGTAATGGGCAGCAAGGGATAACAAGACTCTCACCGTATTCATCTTTGCAACTGGAGCAAATGTTTCTTCATAATCAATGCCATAGGTTTGAGTATAACCTTTGGCAACTAATCGAGCCTTGTATCTCTCAAGAGTTCCATCAGAATTATATTTCAGGGCATAAACCCATCTGCACCCTACTGCTTTCTTTCCATTAGGTCTATCAATAACCTCCCATGTTTTATTTTTCTCCAACGCATTCATTTCCTCTTGCATGGCTTGAGCCCAATTCCCATCTTTCAAGGCTTCATGTACTGATTTTGGGATTGCAATAGAGTCTAGTGCTGAAACAAAGCTTTTGTGCTGCACAGAAAGATTAGCAGAGGAAACAAAATGGGAGATAGGGTATTGAGTACAAGAGGGACAGGAGGGACAAGATTTCTTGGCACAAGCTCTTTTCCCTTTTCTAAGAGCAATGGGTAAATCATCAGAATCAGTAGTAATGGGTAAGGCATCAGAAGTATTAACATCATGATTAGAAATATGAGATTCAGGACTTACCAGTGGTTCAGACGATTGAGGTTGCTGCTGAGGCAATGTGGGTTGTTTCCTTCTTTGATATACCAACTCAGGTGTCATAATCTTCCGTATCTCTGGTGTACTTGATGTATCAATCACAGGAGAATCAGTCACAGGAGGATTACTCACAGGAGGATCAGACACAGGAAGAACAGACACAGGAGGAACAGGACTAAGAGGAGGATACACTGACACAGGTAAAGGAGTAGACACTGAAGATTCAAACTCAAAGAAGGGAGGTGATGAGATTTCTGGTGAAGGATTCTCCCCCTGAAGATGAGGACCTTGGAAAAAAGACTCAGATTCCTGAAATGTAACATCCATAGAAACAAAAAATTTCCTACTACTAGGGTGATAGCACTTGTAGCCCTTCTTATCAGGAGCATAACCAAGAAAAACACATTTAATAGCCCTAGGGTCCAACTTACTGCGATGATGTTTATGAACATGAACAAAAGCAACACACCCAAACACACGTGGAGGAAGACTCATAATTGGAATAGAAGGGAAAAAAGAAATAGAGTGAATAGGACTTACATGGTCAAGCACACGAGTGGGTAAACGGTTGATCAAGAAAGCTGCAGTAAGAATAGCATCTCCCCAATAGTATTTGGGTACATGTGTCTGAAACATTAATGCACGAGCCACTTCAAGAAGGTGGCGATTTTTTCTTTCAGCAACCCCATTCTGTTGGGGGGTGTCAACACAAGTAAGTTCATGAATCATACCGTTATTTCTTATAAATTGGGAAAAACTGTGATTAACATATTCAGTACCATTATCTGTTCTTAGTCTCTTGATTTTTTTACCAAACTGGGTCTCAACCATTTTATAAAATTGAAAGAACAGTTGTGGTACCTCAGACTTTTCATGCATTAAGTACACCCAAGTTACACGAGTGCAATCATCAATAAAAGAAACAAACCATCTATTTCCAGAAGCATGAGGGACTTTAGAGGGACCCCAAACATCAGAATGAATAAGATCAAAAGGTTCAACACTCTTAGTAATACTAGAAGGAAAAGACACACGATGATGCTTAGCAAATTCACAAACATCACAATGAAAAGACTCAACAGACTTAGACAAAAACAATGACGGAAATAAAGATTTGAGTAAACTAAATGGAGGATGACCTAAGCGCTTATGATGAAGCCAAATCAAAGAATCAGCAGTTGATTGACCATGAGACATCAAGATGTGATCTGTTACTTTATTTGCAGGAGATTGTGACACCAGATAGTACAACCCACCATGCTCTTTAGCACTACCAATCGTCTTCCCCGTGGCGAGATCCTGAAAAACACAATGGGTAGGATAGAAGGTTACAGTACAATTCAAATCTTTTGTAATTTTATGAATCGAAAGAAGATTCGTGGAGAGTTTAGGAACATGAAGAACATCCTTAAGATGTAAGGACTGCTGTAAGTTTATGTCACCAGAACCCGCAACTGATGTATGAGAGCCATCAGCTACGGCTATTGTATGAGTTCCAATGGTAGGATGATAAGAAGTAAAGGAGTCAGCACAACAAGCCATATGATCAGTAGCACCAGAATCAACAACCCAAGAATGTTTAAAATCATTACATGAAGAAATGAAAGAATAAGTTTTGGAGCTCATACCAGTCATAGTCAAAGTACTAGTATCAGATGGCTTACTTAAAGAATCAAGGAGGGTTCGGAGCCGTTCCAACTCATCTGGACGAAATGCAGAATTTATTTTAGAGGAAGTAAAATGCTGTTGACCATGCATCCTATTCATCTTTTCTAAGACAGTTTGCTTTCCATGGAGGCGAAAGCATAGATCCTTGATATGACCTGTTCTTTTACAATAAGAACACCATCGATCATCTCTCTTAGGTTCAGAAGTTGCACCATCAGAAAACTTTGTAAAGGAACTCCTTTGAGAAGAGGCCATACTGCACAAAACTTGTCAAAGAATAGCACCAAGAAGCCAAAAAATCACAAACAAATACTAAACAACGTCAGATCTGACCGGAACAGTAACACAGCGGCCGAAACAGTAACACAGTGGCCGGAACAAATACCAAACAACGTCAGATCTGGTCGGAGGCAAGAAATTGGTGAAAGAACAAACTCCAAGAAGCCAAGAAATTCGGAAAAAAATACCAAACGATGTCCGATCAAAGTGGAGAGCACAGATCCAGAGCCGGCTTGGAGAGACGATCAGAACCGTGGTGGTCCGCGGCCGAGAACCACCGTCACGCGCCACGCGCCGGTGAAGCTGGCGGCGCGTGGGATTCACGCGCAGAGACAAGGGCGGCGCGTGGAGGCGCGTCTGACCTCCGATGGTGCTGGGTTTTTCAGGCAAAGGTCGTCCGGCGAGCGCGATGGTTTCTGTGGCTGTTCGGAGTGAAGAATCCGCCGGAAAAAGAGTCCAATCGCGATGAACAGGTTCTGTACGGTGGTTCTAAGTTTTGAACGTTGATTCTGTGAACGTTTTTTTTTTCTTGTTGTGTAATAGACAAGGAAAAAGAAAGAGGAACAGTGAAGCAATGGTCTTCTCGGTCCAAGAGGTCCCCGGAAAAAAATTTCCGGTGGCGGCTGATGGCAGCGAGAGACGTAAAAAAGAATAAAAAAGGTTTCGTAGGCGCGGAAGCAGAGCCCTCAGGATCGAGAGCTCTGATACCAACTTGAAAGAAAAGGGTATTTGATATTATTGAATTGTGTAAATAATCTGTACAAAGAGGTCTCTATTTATAGAACCTAATGAAAAACAAATACTAATAATAATAATAAAATAACAAATATTTACAACAAATGTCACTTTCTTCAGACAAAGTTACTAAATTCTTAACATTATAGACAATGACACAAATCCAATCCCTAGCAACTATACACCATTCTTCTAGAAGCAAATCTTCAGATTGTGTCTCCAATACAACAAATTTCAACATCTACATTAAAAATAATAATAAAATAAATTGATATTAACATTTACAACCTTGACTTTGTTATCAACAGGCACAAGTGCATTTTTCTTTGAAAATAAGTGGACAAACAATAAAGGATAAGGAAAGTCACATATTGCTTGGTGTAATGTATAAATCGTAAGTACAAAACTTAGTAAGCATGCTTTGGGATGGTTAGTTGACATACCAGTGCGGTTTGTGTCAATTGAATATAAAAGCAAAATATAAACAAACAGCAGGTAAACTTATTTAATAGGCAACAAACCTTGTAAACCAACAAACATGACAACACTTGTTTTTCCTTTTTTGAGAGTGAAAGAGGGCTTTCCAGGATCCAGGATTTTGCAGAGTTCATTGAACACAGCCTAGAATAAAAAAGAGTCCATAAATGATAACAGGGAATATAATAAGAAGCCATGACAAATGTTGGATTTTGAATTGCTACTCATAAGCCTCTTATGCAGACTAAGACAATACACTTCGTTTCTAAGATCCAATCTAAAAAATAGGTAATTGAGTATAGTATTTCCAATGGGAAAAAAAAAATTCAAAACCTTGCTACGATATCTATTTAAATAAACACAAAAACAAAAAAAAAAAAACAAAAAAGGGGTTACCTGCTGGATGATCCTGCGTTTGTTGTGACCAGCAGCGAGATCATCGAGATTGACAATCTTCTTAATGTTGGTTTGCATGTCACGGACAAGCTTGAATTGAACATCGGCTTGGAGAAGAGCTCGAGTGATCTCGTTGAGGCAATCGTTGAGGACCTTCTCGTCGATGATGGTGGCATTGCTCATCTGCTGTAGAGCACGTGAAATGCTCCCACCTAACTGTGCTAGAACCATCTTGCCTCCAAATTTCTTTGATCAAATTCTGAAAACTTCCAAATTCTGAAATTAGGGTTTGTAGGATGAAGCTTCTTCCTTCGCCGCCGGGGACACAAAAGCGGGGGGGGGTTCTGGGATGTGGCAAAAAAATATCCTGTTTGGTTAGAGTTTAACTTAAATACGTCAGGCATCATGTATATTTAAAAAATAAAAAATTTGATCTAAGCTTGTTGGATTTTAGCATATTTAATTTTATTAGACATTTAATAATTAAAATAACATTAATTTATTATTCATAATTATTAAAATAATAATTTATTTATTTTTTTAAAAATAAATAATATGATATCGGCTCGACATGTAAAAGAAAACATATGACATGCTTTCTAAATATGTTTTTTCAAAAGTCTAAGTCTGGTTTATTTGCTTATATATAACAGGTCAAGTTTGATATGATATAACAGAGTCGTAGGTCCCGTTAAGCTAACTGACCCATTAACACCTCGTGTTCTAACTATACATAACTTATTATTAGTTCTTAAAATGTTTATTAGTTATCGGTGACATTTGTAAATTTTAATATTTATTATAAAAAGTAAAAAAAAAAGGTTTGATGATTTATAGGTGCTTCAAAGGTAGAAATTTTTTGTTTGTCTCGTAAAGAAAAAATGGAGTGGGGTCCATAATATTTATGGTTTTTCTCACCTTTTTTTTCTCTGCCTTTAAAGTATAAATTATTTTCCCATAATTTATTTAGGGCATCGTTGAAATAAAATTTACATATATATAAGAAAAAGTATTTTTCATTTTAAATAATATAAAGTTATATCATTTAAAATAACAAATACTTTTCACACACACATATATATATATATATTATGGAAAAAGATTCGTTTATAATTTTTTTTACAAATTATACTAAGTATGATCGGTCATACACTCTCATTAAAGTATGACCGATCAGACATAGAGATATAAACATTATTTGGATAATTTAGCTTGTAAATAAAAATTTTTAAATTGAGAATATAGAGATACCTCTTTATAGTATGACCGATCACACATGTATAAAATTTTTGTAAGAGTTTGTAAACAAAAAATTTGTAAATATAAATATTATCCGCTTCTCATTTCATTATTTAAATTGGGAATATAGAGATACCTCTTTTAGTTTATGAATAAATAAATTAATATAAAGAAAGATACCGTCGTTATTTGGATTCAAATATTAGACTAATATTTACGAAAATTAACTTAAAAAAAAAAACACGGAGGAAGCATGCTTACTTGAATTCTTAAAATTGTTTAATAAGAATTTATTTTCAATTTATGTACGTTCAAGTGAAAATACATAAATAGATGATGATGTTTTCGAGTCTCCTTCAAGGCAATTCGATAATTGTTGAAGATAGTTCTTTTGTGTAATGTTAATAAAATCGTGATAGCTCGGCCGCGGGTTGCCTCGGGAATCTGTTAATCGGTTTAAGTAAAGTAATGGATTAGTCATGCATCATAATTAGTGTAATTTGGCCGATTTTAGTGAAAATCAGTGATCCGACCAGATCTCAAAAAACAAAATTTCAAAAAAAATAAAATCATAATGGACATATTTGAGTATTTTTTGTTTATTAACTTACATAGGTTATATACGTATAACACTAATATTATCTCAATTATGCACTATGGGAGAAAATTTGATTTGATTTATAGTTAGAGATGTTTATTGAACCTGAAATCATGTATCGTGATCGTTATATTTTTGTTTGATCCTTTATTAGATAATAATGTGTGATTTATTATTTTTTATATTAAAATATTTGAAATTTTTATTATTTTTTATATATTTAAATATGTTTATAATTTTTTAATATAAATTATAGAATTATATATAATTATCGGGTTACGTGGTTCAACCAGTGATTTATTAATTAAATCAGTGATTCAGTAATTCAGTACCTCAACCGAATAATAAGTAGGCCAATTTTAATAACTTTGCTTCCTTGCGATCTTGTAGAATAAAAGTTAAAAGTGGAGTAAGCAATATGAACAAATGCATGACAAAGGTTGAGCCTATGAACTCGTAGAAGAGAGAAAATACCGATAATTTAGCTTTTATATTTGGATTTTATAAAAATTATGTTGTAAGAAAAATGATTGTGTTATGTTATAGAGATTTGTTTTGCGTGCCGTATTTTTTTTTTTTTTTGCTCCAAAAAATGCTGACCCCACCAAATTCTGTGTGTGTAGGAAATTTTTTCTTGTCATGTTAAATGAGGAATGCAAATTCCTTTATATTTATAGAAGACAGGAGATAAAGAAAGTTATTCATGGGAGATTCCGATGCTGTGGAATAATAAATATTGAAATAGGATTATCCATGGATATAAGATCGTATGGGGGAGATCATTTTCTATGGTCCAAAACCACCTGACCCTTGTGTTATATGTGGGGTAAAATGGAAATTTTGATAAAAAAGCAAGAATAAAATAGTATTTGGCATGAGAAACACCATGATTTTTTTAAATGGTCCCCGAACATTTAAAAAATCCCGCGTAGAAGGTCCAGAATATCGATCCAAAATAATATAAAAATTATCCTTATTATTTCAGAGTTTTATAAGAGTTATGTTATACGAAAAGTGATTATTTCATATTACTGAGATTCATTTTTTGTGTCTTAGTTTTTTCTTTTTGCTTCAAAAAATATAGGCTCCAAAAATATTATGTGTAGAAAACTTTACCATATCATATTAAAAGACAAACGAAAATCTATTATTTCAAATAAGAAAAGTATTTATGTTTTTTATGTTTCCAAAATATTAAGTACAGCTACTTTTATAATTAATTTTTTTATTAAATACTAAGAGAATATGGCATTACACTTATTAAAAAAAACAAACAAACACACACGCACACACAAATTCTAATTCAACACTATCAATTAATAAAAAGACGTTGGCATCGGGCTTTTTAAAGTGGATGTTATTTTAGGAAGTAAATGCTCCAGTCTTTCTATTAATTGATAGGTCCTTTTACTTAGGTTGAAGCATTTTTTTTTAATCTGAGGTTGTACACGTATCATACAAGAAGGACAATGTCTACATAATTTTAAGGCATCAATTAGGGCTCTTGATTGAGATGTCAATGTAGTTATCAGACACGACAAAATATATTGATCATGCAAACATTAACGTCAAACTTTATCATATTCACGTGATTTTTTAGGCACTTATTTAATAATTAATTATCGATTGACATTGATTATAAATTATTTTAAAAATTTAATCTCTTCAAAAAAATATACATTAATATGTCCTTGTTTGACAGTTGACTATCAAGTTTATCCGGATATTTTTTAAAAAATTTACCCTATCCGAATAAAGAAGGAGATACCCAGATATATTTCAAAAAACTGAAAAATGCTTGAATTATTTACCCTAAGAAAGCGGCTACCCGAGTAAATATGCATGGTCCTATAAAAACGCAAATGAGAAACAAAAATTCAAATTTACATCTCCCCCGCATGGTGGTTATAATTTAACAAACAATCGGTAGAGAATCGGTATACTTTCACTCAAATTACTAAATAATCATTGGTTAAGTAGCAGGTCGTTTACATAGTCAATATCCTTGCAACTACTAATAAAAAGGCAAGTAACTCATTCAACTCATTAAATCTCATCCTTTATCATTCAAACAGAGAGTTTACAAGTTGCAGAGCGCCTTGTGCACAAAGATAAATCTTTTACCGTCAATGACACTTGTGCAGGGCGCCTTGTGCATAAGGATAAATCTTTTGCAGAAATGTCATCTTTATAATCATCAAGGCTCTGAGGGTGAGTTTCGATTTGTAAGATTTATCTTGCAAAATGCAAGGCTTTTATAGTCAATGACACTTCTCAACTTCACCACAAATCAAGATGCAAAGCTCAAAATGATAAAAGATTTATCCTTGCGCACAAGGCGCTCTGCAACTTGTAAACTTCACCACTCTTCTCAACTTGCAATTTTTGTTTCTCATTTGCGTTTTTATAGGACCACGCATATTTACCAGTGTAGCCGCCTCCCTACTCGGGTAAATAATTCAAGCATTTTCCAATTCTTTGAAATATACCCGGGTATCTCCCTCCCTAAAATTTTCAAAAAATACCCGAGTAGGATGAGGGATACCCGGGTAAGCGTGATGGTCAACGGTCAAACAGGGACAAATTGATGTTATGTTTTCTGAAGTGGTTAAATTTTTGAAATAATTTATAATCAAGATTAATTTGATAATTAATTATTAAATAAAAGCTACAGTGGTCAAAAAGCCTATTCACGTCTTTTAGTTTCGCCAAGCCACCCAATTATATAGTGATCTACAGAAGATACAAACCATTTGAAGTAAATTCTATACCGGCCTATATCAAAAAAACAAAGCCAGGTACTATGATAAAGGATAATATCAGCTAGGCAAATAATAGAGAACAATTTGTATAGAATTGATATTTGTGATAAAGGAAATTATGAATAGAAAATTTCACCTAAATCAAACGTTAGGATTCCCTTCATAACAACTAACTTTCGATAACTCACTGAAATTGAGCTTAAACTTTCCTATCAGTTAAGTACTAGAACTTTTTCTAGCACAACATGGGATATAAGATATTATTATTATTAAATAATATTATTATCAATGATATTATTATATCTGAATCGTTAATTTTCAGCAATCAACGGTTATTATTTCAACAAATTAATTAATAAAATTAATTATTAATTCACAATAAATAATAACAGTTTATTGACGAAAATCAACAGTTAAGATATAATAGTAAGATTAGTATTAATAATTATGGGTAAAGGATGTCTCCAGTCAACGAAAATAAGTTATATCCGGTGAGCCCAAAACGACGTCATTTTAAGACGAAAATCAAGGTGTTTTTGCAATTCTAATATATTATAGGGTTATATTAGTCTTTATCATTATAGTTTTTTAATCTTATAACCTCAAAAGGACATCGTTTTGAGTTCACTGCAGATAACTTTATCTCCATGGAGAAATACTTTTCCTAATATTATTTGATAATAACAATATCCGACGTTATATAGCTTAACCTAATCCACGTTTTGTTTTTTGAAAAAATAGTAAAGATAATGATAAAAGAACAATCATAATGCGTCGTTTGAAAACAATTTAAATTTTGAGTAATAAATGTTTATAATTTTGTGCGATTATATTTATATCTACATTAATTTATTTAAAAAAGAGTTTAACATTAATTAATGGTAAATATCTGCATTAATATCTCACTTCCTTTTTCCCGTACATCGCACAGGTAATGTCCTAATATATATATATATATATATATATATATATATATATATATATATATATATATATATATATATAGTGACACGTTCTTTCTTTTAGAGATTAATAAACGACAATCGCTTACAAAATTTTTGATCTTTTTCTTTCGTGCATCGCACAAGTAATGTACTAGTTTGATTTTTATTTTTTTTTGATAAGCTGAATTTTAAACATGATATAAGTGAGAAAAGAGTTTAACATTATTCAGTGACAAACAGCTGTATTAATATCCCACTGCTTTTTGCAATGATAATTATTAAATACGAATTTTTTCCCTCTTTTTGAATTATTTTTTTAAGTTTAATTTTTAAATTTAAACTTAAAAAAATGAGTTTTTTAAAAAAACACCATTGAAAAAATGATGGATAGGTTGAGAAAAAAATACCATTTAATTATTTTTCTTCAACTCATTGAAAAAAAAAATACCATTGGTAGGTTGAGATTTTTTTTAGCCTGCTGTAATTCAAAATGAGAATGATGGATAAAAAACTATTCTGAGATTATTTCTGGTTTTACTCATACGAAATATGATAGAAATAAATAAATCACCCCACTTTTTAAACATTTCTCCCAAAAAAAAAACTCATACCAAACACCCCTTCGATATCTTCCAACTGCTACTTCAATAATCCCTAGCTAGCCAATATACAATTATGTTGCTCATCACAAAGGACAACCTCAGGTTGACGTGCAAGACATAAGGCAGTGTTTGGTTCAGGAGAAATTTTTTTTTACTAGGAAAATGTAATTAATAGAGAAATGGTTGAAAAATAATATTGGTAGAAAAATATAAAAATAGTTGTTTGGTTGACCCAAATATTACCAGAGAAATTTATTTAAATATGCAAAATCTATGTTCGGGAGAAACTTTGCACTTGTTTTTTCACTTCTCCAGTTATCTCAAAATACCACATCTTAAGTGGTATTCTGTAACAGTGAATTTCATCCAAAAATCAACACAAAAGTCATTTTCCCATCTATCCTATTTGCCTGGTATTTTTTGAAAAGACCTGAACCAAACGTGATATTTTTCAATATCCACTTACACTTTCCCATCAATCCCAAAATAAACCTTCAACTAAACACTACATGAGAGTTTGGAAGATTACATGAATCTTCAATGATTCTAGCATACATACTTTTTATATAAATTCTTCAGCATTCTAGTAGCAAGGGTGGTCAACACTAGTAGCAATAATTATTTCTCTAACAAAAAGATAGTAGGAATTAAAATAGAATTGTTTGGAATAGATTTTTTTTTTTAAAGATTATCATCATATCCAAATTTTAAACTTTTTTTTTTTTTTTGGTGAAACAAACTCCAAAGACTTAGAACCAATGTAAATTACATAATAAATTAGTTAGTATTTATATCATTATCTTTATAATTGATATGTAAATCTGAAATAATATGAAATTATATAAATAAACAAAGGGAAAAATATTTCCGCAGTTAATGCAGAGAAGTTATCTGCATTTATTCCAAAACGACGTCGTTTTGGTATTAAAATCTTAAAAAATTATAAATATAAAGACTATTATAACCCTAAAATAAATTAAAATTACAAAAATATCATGATTTGCGTCCCAAAACGATGTCGTATTGGCTTACTGCAGATAACTTATTTGCAGTAACTGCAGAAAAAGCGAACCCATAAACAAATATATAAGGGTACTAGAGTTGTTAACGGGCCGAGTCGAGCCGAGCTTTGATCTTAAAAGGTTAAGTCTGTGATTAAATGTGTCGGCCTTACCAAGCCTGTTACCTGTTACGAATATAATTATCGATCTATGGTCTGTCTTATTTACAAAAAATAAAAGCCTGATTTGGCCTGTTAGCCTATTAGAAAAAAATAAGACAATAAAATTTTATCCAAACAGAATATATAATCAAAAACACTAGTAATTCCATAAATATTCATAAATTCAATGTATATCGAAACAACATAATATAGAATAAAATCATTCAAAAAGTCTGTTTAACTAATAAAATAGAGGTGAAATGGATTGAGAGGAGAGAGAGAGAGGGCTAATACAAATAGTATAAAAAATATAAATAAAAATAAAAATTTATATACTAAGCCAGCCTGAGAGGCTCCAAGGCCGAGCTTTTGAATTGGAGTCTGAGACCTTTTTACTAAACGAGCTTTTATATAAGTCCAAGTCTAGTTCCAACAACCAATATTAGGCATGTAAGCCTGAGCCTTCACGAGCCGAGCCAAAGCCCCTGAAAGGCCCATGACTCGTTTATCACTCCTAGGTACAACGTAAACATTAATGTATTGTATTTTGTAAATAATTTTCTCAATTTTTTTTTGGGAAATATGTTTCTCATGTTACATGAGACAAATTATCTCATGCAACACACAAAAAAGTAGATGAGATCCATCTTTTTCCTTTCTCTCTCTTCTTTAAAGTGGGTCCTACTCACTTTTTTGTGTGTTATATGAGAGAAATTATCTCATACAACATGAGAAAAATCAAAACTTTTTGTTTTTATAAATTAGGAATGTAAAATATGATCAGCCAAGACACGAGCCCAATAGAAATATAATTGATCGTGCCTCATTAACATTTACAACCTTGACTTTGTTATCAACAGGCATGTATGCAGCATGTCTAACAATATAACATTAATCTGCAGTTTACATACAATATTATCTGCAGTTTCCATCATTGCATTTCTCATGAGCCATGAATAAGGCAAAAATACTAGTCATAGATTCAGAGTTTACATACAATATTAACTGTAACAAATGCCAATGAGTACCTTCCATAGAAAGGAATCTTAGCTTTAGTGGCATTTTGCTTCAACTGATCAAATGCACCAGCTCTGAATGTATCTGCACATACTAGACCTGGCTTCCAGCCTTTCTTTTGATGATAATATGCATATTTAGTACAAGTTGTGGTTTTTCCAGATCCTGAATTCATTTAAAAAATATATAGGCATACATAAACAAGTGCATTTTTCTTTGAAAATAAGTGGACAAACAATAAAGGATAAGGAAAGTCACATATTGCTTGGTGTAATGTATAAATCGTAAGTACAAAACTTAGTAAGCATGCTTTGGGATGGTTAGTTGACATACCAGTGCGGTTTGTGTCAATTGAATATAAAAGCAAAATATAAACAAACAGCAGGTAAACTTATTTAATAGGCAACAAACCTTGTAAACCAACAAACATGACAACACTTGTTTTTCCTTTTTTGAGAGTGAAAGAGGGCTTTCCAGGATCCAGGATTTTGCAGAGTTCATTGAACACAGCCTAGAATAAAAAAGAGTCCATAAATGATAACAGGGAATATAATAAGAAGCCATGACAAATGTCAAATGCATATTACCTCAGCCCAACTGTGCAGTAAAAAAAAAAAAAAAACAGTAACAACAAATTCAAACCCGTTCTAGGTTCTAAGTAGGTAAGTGTTGGTCTATCAAGGCTGTTACTGTTGTCCTATTTTCTAGGAGTTAATTAGTTGTTTCTTTTTAATTTGTCAGCTTTATTTTTAGGAATGTTTAACTGCATTTTAATTTTGTATTGCTCTGTTAGTTTGTTGTTGATATTGTGGAACAATAAGTTAGTGGGCAACTTACGAGAGAGTTCAGTTTTTGTATTTAAGTTTATTTAGTTTTCATAATAAAACACCTTTGCAAAATATAGCTTCTGCTGCCCATTCTTTTTTCTGCAGAGAACAACATTGGTATCAAGAGCCTTCTTGATCTTAAGGGGCTGCGAGTGACTTGCGAAATTGATGGAGGGAGGATCAAGTGGTTTTTCAGCAATGGCTCCACCAACATTTGATGGAGAAAATTATCAAGTCTGGGCAGTGAGAATGCAAGCCTATCTAGAGGGTTATGATTTTTGGGAAGCTGTAGAAGTAGATTATGAAGTTGCTCTCCTTCCTGGAAATCCAACCATCAATCAGATCAAGTTTCACAAGGAGAGGATAACAAGGAAGGCAAAGGCAAAGTCTTGTTTATATGCTGTTGTCTCACCTGCCATTTTCAGCAGAATTATGGCTTGTGAATCAGCCAAAGTTATTTGGGACTTCCTCAAAGCTGAGTATCAAGGGGATGAGAGGATCAGAAGCATGAAGGGGCTGAATCTGATCAGAGAATTTGAGAGACTGCAGATGAAGGAGGCACTGACCTCTCTGATAATAGGCTAGTGCAAAAGATTCTCATTTCCTTGCCCGAAAGGTTTGAGGCAACCATTGCCTCTTTGGAGAATACCAAGGATTTGTCTCAGATCAGGTTGGCAGAATTGCTAAGTGCTCTACAAGCACAAGAGCAGAGAAGGTTAATGAGGCTTGAAGGAAGTACAGAAGGAGCTTTGAAGGCCAGAGAACAACATAATGTAGGAGAGAAAGGGAAGAAAGGAGATGGCAATAGTGGTTCAGAAGTTGTTGCAGAAGAGAATAGTGCAGTCAACTCTAATAAAAACTGGGGTAATTATTCCTCATGTAAGCACTGTGGAAAACAGAATCATCCACACTTTAGGTGTTGGAAGGGGCCAGATGTAAAGTGCAGAAAATGTCAAAGGCTTGGACACATTGAGAGGTTCTGCAAAGAAAAGAGAGATCAGCAGCAAGGTGAGGCACATGCTACAGTTCAGCATGAGGTAGATCAACTGTTTGTTGCCTCTTGTTTCTCCTCTTGTACTCCATGTGACAGTTGGCTTGTTGATAGTGGTTGCACAAACCACATGACAAGTGATGAAAAGCTATTTAGAGACCTTGATAAGTCATTGAAGTCAAGGGTGAGAATTGGAAATTGAGAGTACCTAGAAGTGAAAGGTAAAGGGACTGTAGCAATAGAGAGAAATGCTGGAACTAAGCTGGTTTCTGGTGTGATGTATGTGCCTGATATTGATCAGAATTTGCTAAGTGTGGGGCAGTTGGTAGAAAAGGGATTTAAAGTGATATTTGAAAAGGGGAAGTGTTTGATCTTTGACTCTAGTGGTCAGGAGTTGTTTAGGACAAAGATGCAACATAAGAGTTTTTCTCTAAATCCTCTTGAAAAGGAGGAAGTGGCATTCAAGTGTCAAGCTAGTGATTCAGAGATATGGCACAAAAGATTGGGGCATTTTCATTACAAAGGTTTGCTATTCATGCAGAAGAATGAAATGGCAACTGGGTTACCAATCCTGGAGGAGCAAATCACAAGGTGCAAGGCTTGTTTTTTGGGCAAGCAGACAAGACTTCCTTTCAAAGAGTCCACTTGGAGAGCTACAGAGAAGTTGCAGTTGATTCATACAGATCTTTGTGGTCCTCATGTGACTCCTTCACTAAATGGCAGCAGGTATTTTCTTATTTTCATTGATGATTATACTAGAATGTGCTGGATTTATTTCATGAAGCAAAAGTCAGAGGTTGCTGAGGTATTTCTGAAGTTTAAGAGATGGGTTGAGACCCAAAGTGGCTGCAAAATTCAGGTCATCAGATTTGATAATGGAACAGAATACACTTCGCAGAGGTTTAACTCTTTCTGTGAAGAAGCTGGAATTGAGCATCAACTTACTGCTCCTTATTCTCCACAGCAAAATGGAGTTAGTGAGAGAAAAAATAGAACCATTATGGAGATGACTAGGTGTCTGCTACATGAGAAGAATCTACCAAAAGAATTTTGGGCAGAAGCAGCAAACGCAACAGCTTTTTGTTGAATAAACTGCCTACAAGGGTATTGGAGAAGAAGACACCTTTCGACGCTTGGTTTGGTTTCAAGCCACTACTAAGAAATTTGAAGGTATTTGGTTGTTTGTGTTTTTCTCACATTCCACAGGTCAAGAGAGACAAGCTGGGAGAGAAAGTTGAACCTGGGATCTTTGTTGGCTACAGTCTAATGTCAAAAGCTTACAAGATCTATCAACCACAAACATAAAAGGTGATCACTAGCAGGGATGTTCAGTTCCTAGAAGATGAGCAATGGGAGTGGACAGACGAGTCACGAGCCAAGCACAAGCAGATCTCACTGGAATTTGATGAGGTAGATGATGTTCCAGTTAGAGGTACCAGATCTCTGAATGATATATATCAGAGGTGTAGTGTGGATGTTTTGGAACCTTCAGGTTATGAGGAAGCTAAAAGTGATCAGAGGTGGATGAATGCTATGAAGGAAGAGTTGACTATGATAGAAAAGAACCAGACATGGGAACTAGTGGAAAGGCCTGAAGACAGGAAAGGGATTGGAGTAAAATGGATTTTCAGGACGAAACTCAATCCTGATGGCTCAGTGAATAAACATAAAGCGAGGTTGGTGGTGAAAGGATATGCACAGGTTTAGGGAGTTGATTTCTCATAAACCTTTGCTCCTGTTGCAAGGTTGGATACAATTAGAATGACTCTTGCTTTGGCAGCTCAACAAGGGTGGAAAGTGTATCAGTTAGATGCCAAATTTGCTTTTTTGAATGGAGTGTTGCAAGAGGAGATTTATGTTGATCAACCAGAAGGTTTTGTCACACCAGGTCAAGAGGATAAAGTGTATTTGCTAAAAAAGGCTCTTTATGGCTTGAGGCAAGCTCCCAGAGCATGGTACAGCAAGATGGATGAGCACTTGCTGAGTTTGGGTTTTGAGAAAAGTCTTAGTGAATCCACTTTATATGTCAAGAAGTTAGTATCTGACTTAGTGGTGGTGTCTCTGTACGTGGATGATATGTTGGTGACAGGGAATAATAGTTCTCAGATTACTGCATTTAAGAAAGAGATGATGAAAATGTTTGAAATGACTGATCTTGGTGAGATGTCTTATTTTCTGGGGATGGAGGTTAGGCAGACAGAAAATGAAATTTTTATCTGTCAGAAGAAGTACTTGAAGGAGATCTTGAAGAGATTCAACATGGAGGAGTGCAAGAGTGTAAGTACTCCAATGGGTCAAAAGGAAAAACTTCAAAAGAAAGATGAATCAGAACCTGCAGATGAAAGAGTTTATAGAAATTTGATTGGCTGCCTTATGTATCTCACTGCAACTAGGCCAGACATTATGTTTACCGTAAGTGTCTTATCTAGATTTCTTAATTGTCCAAGTGAGTTGCACATGGTAGCTGCAAAGAGGGTGTTAAGATACTTGAAAGGTACTCTTTCATATGGAATTAAGTTCTGCAAAATTAAGAAGTTTAAGTTACAGGGGTATTCTGATAGTGACTGGGCCGAATCAATGGATGATATGAAGATTACTTCAGGTTATTATTTTACACTTGGGTCAGCATGTTTTTCTTGGTGTTCAAAGAAGCAGGAAATAATGGCTCAATCAACTGCAGAAGCTGAGTTCATTGCAGCTACTGCAGCTGTAAATCAAGCATTATGGTTGAAGAAACTGATGGATGATCTGCATTTGGAGCAAGAAGAATGCATAGAAGTATTTGTGGATAATCAAGCTGCTCTAGCCATTTCACAGAATCCAGTATTTCATGGAAGAACAAAGCATTTTAAGATCAAGTATTACTTCTTGAGAGAAGTGCAGAAGGCTGGAGAGGTGAAGCTAGTGTACTGCAGTTCAGAAAACCAAATTGCAGATATATTCACCAAGTCATTTCATGTTGGTCGATTTGAACTTCTGAGGGCAAAGCTAGGAGTGTGCAGCACTTGATCCAGGAGGAGATTGTTGGTGTATCAAGACTATTACTGTTGTCCTATTTTCTAGGAGTTAATTAGTTGTTTCTTTTTAATTTGTCAGCTTTATTTTTAGGAATGTTTAACTGCATTTTAATTTTGTACTGCTCTGTTAGTTTGTTGCTGATATTGTGGAACAATAAGTTAGTGGGAACTTACGAGAGAGTTCAGTTTTTGTATTTAAGTTTATTTAGTTTTCATAATAAAACACCTTTGCAAAATATAGCTTCTGCTGCCCATTCTTTTTTCTGCAGAGAACAACGGTAAGTAACACATGCAACGTAAAAATGGTACATGAATATGGGTATAAACATGTAATTCATCCCTATTGCGTTCGAAATTCAAAGAGAGATTGAGTCAATTTGTCTCAACTCCCATTTATTCCAAATTCGAGGTTGAATTTTGTTCAGTAAAACAAGTCTCTTTTTTTTAACGTAAATGAGCAAAGGAGAGGTAAATGGGACACTATATGTCCTACTTCTAAATCTACTACTCAATCCAAAGTCCATCAAACTGCAATGATAGCATTTCTATCCGCACAAAAGGAAAATTTTGAATTGCTACTCATAAGCCTCTTATGCAGACTAAGACAATACACTTTGGCTCTGTTTGAATATTGTTGTACAAAACAGTTTTTTAGTTTTCAGAACAAAAAAACTAAAAAACTCGTTTGTTAAGATCTGTTTATAAAAAATGTTTTGAAAACTATAACTGTTTCTTTGTTTTTAAAATTTGTTTTCTGTTTTGGTTTTTAACTTTCAAAAAAAATAAATACAGAAAACATCTGTTTCCATAACTATTTTACAAAAACAAAAAAACCAGAACACAATCAAACAGGCCCTTTGTTACTAAGATCCAATCTCAAAAATAGGTACTAGAGTATAGTATTTCCAATGGAAAAAAAAAACAAAAAACAAAAAATTCAAAACCTTGCTACGATATCTATTTAAATAAACACAAAAAGAAAAAAAGGGGTTACCTGCTGGATGATCCTGCGTTTGTTGTGACCAGCAGCGAGCTCATCGAGATTGACAATCTTCTTAATGTTGGTTTGCATTTCACGGACAAGCTTGAATTAAACATCGGCTTGGAGAAGAGCTCGAGTGATCTCGTTGAGGCAATCGTTGAGGACCTTCTCGTCGATGATGGTGGCATTGTTCATCTGCTGTAGAGCACGTGAAATGCTCCCACTTAACTGTGCTAGAACCATCTTGCCGCCAAATTTCTTTGATCAAATTCTGAAAGGGTTTGCAGGATGTGTTGGTGACGTACGACTAGGGGTGTACAAAGGCTAGGTTAATTTTTGGCTTAAATAGTCTAGGTTTGTGAAAAAAAATATTGGGTATAGCCCGGCCCTATTAGCTTGTATAGACTCTAAATTACAAGTCTGACTTGACCTATATTTAAAAAATAAAAATTTTGATCTAAGCCCGTTAATCTGTTTAAGCCTATTAAACATGGTTTTTTGACCTTTTTATCCTTTATTAATTAAATAATAATCATTTTGCCCCTTATTTGAAACTATCTAGCAATCTTCCCTTCTTTAATCGATTAACTTGAAGATTCAATCGATTAAATGGTCAAAACTGACAAAAATGATTGACTTGAAGATTTAATCAATTAATTCTTCAAATTAATCGATTAAATCTCCCAACAGGCAATAAAAGTCAAATCTCCTCCATAAACAAAAGCAGATTTCATGCATATGAAGCAAATCAGCAAGTTAATAAGAGCTGATTACGTTTTATATTTAATAGGAGCTGATTGCGTTTTGTATTTAATAGGAGTTGGTTGTGTTTTGTATTTAATAGGAGTTGATTACGTTTTATTAGGAGTTATCATTTTACGAGTTGGTTACATTTGTATTTAATAAAACGCAATCAACTCCTATTAAATATAAAACACATTCAACTTCTATTAAATATAAAACGCAATCAGCTTCTATTAAATACAAAACGCAATCAATCAATGTTTTCACGCTCATTTGATATATTTACTCATTTCATTGAAATGTTGCCCATAAATAGGCTCAGAATTACAAATTACAAATAAATTTGAATTGGTGACAATCTGTAACCAACTCGTAAAATGACAACTTCTAATAAAACGCAATCAGCTCCTATTAAATACAAAACACATTCAACCCCTATTAAATACAAAACGCAATCAGCTCCTATTAAATACAAAACGCAATCAATCAATGCTTTCAAGCTCATTTGGTATATTTACTCATTTCGTTGAAATGTTGCCCTTAAAATTTAAATAGCCCAAATAAATTTGAATTGGTGACAATCTGTAACTAACTCGTAAAATGACAATTCCTAATAAAACGCAATCAACTCCTATTAAATACAAAATGCAATCAGCTCCTATTAAATACAAAACGCAATCAATCAATGCTTTCACGCACATTTGATATATTTAATCGATTAAATATAAGTTTTAATTGATTAAATCAATTAAGAGGGAGATTTAATCGATTAAGAGGGATATTTAATCAATTAAATCTTCAGGTCAACCACTTTTGTCAGTTTTGACCATTTAATCGATTAAATCTTCAAGTTAATCGATTAAAGAGGGGTAGATTGGTAGATAGTTTCGGATAAGGGGCGAAATTGTTATTAATTAATTAATGAAGGGCAAAAGGGTCAAAAAGCCTATTAGACATAGGCTTATATGCCCAACATGTACAAAAAAAAGTCTATGGCTTGTTTTCTAAATAGATTTTTTTAAAATTATTATTTTAAAAATCTGGCCTAATATAAGCTAGGTCATAAAAGCACACCACTAGGTACGAGGGAGAATATTAATTATAGTCGTTTTTATGTGAAAAACTCAAAACTAAAAAAAAAACTATGGGTTGTGGTATCTAATACTAAAATTCGACTAGCAACTCTAATATGAAACTTGTATATAAGGAGCTCTCTAGTATCTCAGTTTCCTAGTCTATCCCTTACACAAATTTTCACATGATATTCCCAGTATAAAAACTGGTATCCAAATTTTTCAACACAGACCTTCAAAAAGGTCAAGAAGAAAATTACTACCTTGGTTCTTCTTCTCTTCAAGCATATAATCTGGATTCCTATGCAGTAATATGCAATGAGTCTTATTTATAATAATAACACTTTATCTCCTCCTGAAAGCTAAGAGATATAAATTCGAAATCTTTTCAAAAACAAATCAGAAATATTTTACTCTTAAATGAAATTTTAAATGCAATTTACAAAAATAGGATT
>NW_026897749.1:0-3747 GCF_033153095.1 Gastrolobium bilobum | reverse complement strand
TTCTCCTTTATCCTGGCTTCAACAGGTACTGTATGTATAAAAAACATTAAAAAAATTAAATTAAAAGATAAAAAATTAATATTTCAAAAAATATGTGTAATTAATACAAAAGAATTATGCATAAAAAACACACAAAATTTAAATTTTTAATTTAAATAAAAAAATAAACCTATCATCTGTACAAAACAAATTATAAAAATTTAATCACTATAAAAATTAATAATTATTGAGTGACTATCAAACTCTTGCATCGTAAAAAAATGTTAGCCATAAAGTATTTTGCAAATTATTTTAATATTTTTCACTACTTTCTGCATGAAAAATTATTAAGCCTATTAATAGTGTTTATTATTATGTCTATTGGATGAAAAAATATTTAATATTTAAAATTCAAACTATTTAAATTTGAATTTTGAACTTGATGGGTAAGAAAAGAATTCAGCGTTTAAAGTTTCTGTGGTGGCAGTGGCAATATATATATAATAAATTTAAATATAATAAAAAATTATAGATTAAATGAAAAATATTTAAAATTATAAAAATATATGTAGAGTTGATAAAAAATAATTTAAATTTAAAATTTAAATGCAAAAAAATAAGAATGACTTATTTATTCTTTAAAAGAAAATAAATTAAAAGTTTAACTTAAAAAAATATTACAGAAAGAGAAAAAAAATTCGTACAAGTATTTTTCTAATAAAATATGTAACATAAACATTTTAAATATATGTGTATATCCAATATAAAAATTATAAATTAAAAGATAAAAATTAATTTTGCAAAAAATATCTATATCATTATAATAGAATTCAAAATTTTAATTTAAATAAAAAATGACATCTATCATTCTGTAAAAAATAAATCACTATAAAAATGAAAGACCATTCAGTGACTAGTGACCATCCAACTCTTGTATTGTAAAAAAATGTTTGTCATTAAGTATTGTATGGACTATTTTAATGTTTCCACTACTTTCTGCATAAAAAATTGTTAAGTCTATTAATAATATTAATTATTATGTCTTTTGGGTGGAAAAATATTTATATTTAAAATTTAAACTTTTTTATTTGAATTTAAATTTGAGAAGCATGAAAATAGTTTAGTATTTAATATTTCTATAGTGGAAAAATATATATATATGTATATATATAATAAAATTTAAATTTAACATAAAATTACAAATTAAATGAGAAAAATATTAAAAATTATAAAAATATATGTATAATTTATAAAAAATAATTTAAATAAAAATAAGAAATGACATATTCATACTAGAAAAGAAAATAAATTAAAAATTTAACTTAAAAAATAATTTAAAAAGAGAAAATTCCAACATGTTTAAAGGGCCAGCCCATCAAACAAACGAGTTAGCCCGCCAACACGTTTTTATAATTAAATTAAAATTTCACTTTTCATCATTTATAATTAATTTCCTAAATATGATTTCAATTTTGTAAATACTAATTTGTAAAGTTCCAAATATTAAGACCGCATATCCTAGCTAAAAAATAATTATTTATTCTTATTAATTACTCAATTAAAATGAATGATCATTCAATATTTTGGAGTATATTATTATTTTAACGCTATTTAGCCTACCAACTATGAAGTGTCTGTTAGAATATTAAACATTATAACTTAAATATTTTTTAACTCTTCATCTAATATATATATATATTATATATATATATATATATATATATATATATATATATATATATATATATATCAGAAATACACAGCTCAAAGAATCGATTTAGAGTCAACTATAAAAAACATAGATAGATAGTAATATATACACGACTATAAGAACTTTTTTTATAGATAAATATAAAAACCTATTATATGTTGATATAAAATGCTGACAGTTAGAGGTGGTAAAATGGGTTAGGCCCGGAGGGCCGACCCACCTCAACTTCCAAACGAGCAAGTTAGCCCGCCAAAACATTTTCTCTCTCTTATATTTACTATTTAACAAACCATGTTGATATAAAATGTTAACAGTTAGAAGATGACAAAATAGGCTCAACCTGAAGGGATGTTAGTGTCTAACTAACACTATGAGTACCTAATTCAAACTTTTTGTACATGTAGAGTTGACAAATATTTGAGTTAGTACGTTAATATTTCAATAAACACTTCATAGTTGAAGTTAAATGTGGTAATTCAAAAGATCATTTATTATCTTAATTGCATAAAATGCAGCGATATACTTTTACAATTTGCGTTAATTTTTATGAGACAAACAAATCGATTTCTTTTTTCCCCTATGCATCGCAGTGACATATATATATATAGAGAGAGAGAGGGGAAAATAATGACATGTTCTTTCTTTTTTCAGAGATTAATCAACAACGGTCGCTTGGTCGTGAATATCTGAATAGGACAAACCGCCCCTCGTTTTTTCGACCGGAAATTTGATATTTAAAGTAAACAATGCAATAAATTTTCGGAAAGAACAAATCTCTGACAAAAAATTTAATCTTTTTCTTTTGTGCATCGGGTAATGCACTAGTTGTCTCTTGATTTACTTTCTAGCAAACAGAGATTAAACAACAAATTTTACTTTAATTTTTTTATTAATTTTTTAAGACTAACTTATTTGAATTTATTTATTGTAATAAATACTCATAAAAAGCATTTTAATTTAGTTCAAGGAAAAAATGTTAGTTTAAATGAATTTATTTATGAAGACAACTTGAAAGTTGAAAGGCATGGAAGGGACACAATTATGGAGATGGAGATGGAGATGAGAGCCATGGAAGACATTGAATTAGGCCAAGACATAACCCAAACACTAGCCCCTCTCACTTTCTCTCTCCACAATTCTCATATCCACACTCACTGCTCTGCTTGTTTCTCTCTCCTATCTTCAACTTCTGTTTCCAATCTCAATCTCAATCCCAATCCTCTTTCACCCTTCTACTGTTCCCCTCCATGCTCCGCCGCCCATTCCTCCCTCCACATCTCCTCCGCCGAGCGCCACCTCCCTCCTTCCGCCGACTCCTGCGACCTCCGTGCCGCCCTCCGCCTCCTCAGCAACCACCGTCCCGCCGCATCGGGTCGGGTCGCCGGGTTACTCTCCAACCGCCAAGAGCTGACGTGTCAAAATCCCTCCCACGACGACGACACCGTTTTGGAGGTCTTTGAGAAAATCAGGGTCGGCGCCAGTGCCATGGCTGCAGCGATAGCGAAGCAGCGTGGCTGCAAAAACGACGACGCCGTTTTAGAGGAAGCGACGGTTGCTCTCTGCGCGGTGCTAACGAACGCCGTGGAGGTGCAGGATAACGAAGGGCGCACCCTTGGGATCGCGGTTTTCGACACCACCTTCTCTTGGATTAACCATAGTTGTTCCCCCAACGCATGCTACCGCTTCACACTCTCTTCTTCTTCTTCGTCTTCGCCTTCTGAGAAACACAAACTTCTCATAGGCCCATTCACTCGCCATTCTCAACAACCACTAGTACTTTTATTTTCTACTACTTTGTGAAATTTTTCTGCTATATTTTGCTTGTGTTATTTATTGAGATGATAATTGTGTTTTGCAGATAGATAGCGGGGTTTGTGGCTGTAGCAGTAGTGAACTTGCAAAAGGTGTTGATTTTTTAAGTTTTATATTTGTTAATTCATTGTTAGTTATGACTTAAGGCTATATGATTATATGCTTTTTTTTTTTAAAAAAAAAGATTTAATTGGGATGCTTTTTATGTATGAAAAAGAAGGGGAGCTGGGCTATGGTCCAAGATT